>NW_024096913.1:0-4625 GCF_016545835.1 Crotalus tigris
CAGCCTAGAAAAGCCAGAGCCCTCCTTTCCATTTCCAAGCACCCTGAATATGTTGCCGATGTCCATTTTGCTCTCTGGGTTTAAGGTGACCTAACCCTAAGTGGAATTATCCCAATTAGGATTTTCCCATGAATTTTACCAGGAAACATAGATAGGACACTCTAGAAAAGTCAGTGGTCTCCTAACCATTCCTAAGCGCTCCAAGTTTGTTAGTGAGGTCTGTTTTGCTCTCCGAATTCATGCTGATCTAACCCTAACTTTACGTGGAATTTTCCCAAATAGGATTTTCTCATGTATTTTACCAGGAAACATAGATAGTGCAGCCTAGAAAAGCCAGAGCCCTCCTTTCCATTTCCAAGCACCCTGAATATGTTGCCGATGTCCATTTTGCTCTCTGGGTTTAAGGTGACCTAACCCTAAGTGGAATTTTTCCCAATTAGAATTCTTCCTCATGTATTTTGACCGGCAAACATAGATAGGGCAGCCAAGAAAAGTCACTTGACTTCCTGAACCATTCCCAAACATTCGGGGTTTGTGTGGCGACGTGTCTATTTTTGCTCCTCCGAATTCATGCTGATCTAACCCTGAACCCTAAGTGGGAATTTTCCTCAAAGAGGATTTTCCCATGTAATTTGTCTACCAGGAAGATAGATAGGGCAGCCTAGAAAAGTCAGTGCCCCTCCTAACATCTCCCAAACATTGCGAGTTTGTTGGCGATGTCTATATTGCTCTCCGAATTCATGCTGATCTTACCCTAACGTTACGTGGAATTTTCCCAAATAGGACATTCCCATGTATTTTACCAGGAAACATAGATAGGGCAGCCTAGAAAAGCGAGAGCCCTCCTTTCCATTCCCAAGAACCCTGAATATGTTTCCGATGTCCATTTTGCTCTCTGGGTTTAAGGTGACCTAACCCTAAGTGGAATTATCCCAATTAGGATTTTCCCATGAATTTTACCAGGAAACATAGATAGGACACTCTAGAAAAGTCAGTGGTCTCCTAACCATTCCTAAGCGCTCCAAGTTTGTTAGTGATGTCTGTTTTGCTCTCCGAATTCATGCTCATCTAACCCTAACTTTACGTGGAATTTTCCCAAATAGGATTTTCCCATGTATTTTATCAGGAAACATAGATAGGGCAGCCTAGAAAAGCCAGAGCCCTCCTTTCCGTTCCCAAGCACCCTGAATATGTTGCCGATGTTCATTTTGCTCTCTGGGTTAAGGTGACCTAATCCTAAGTGGAATTATCCCAATTAGGATTTTCCCATGAATTTTACCAGGAAACATAGATAGGATACTCTAGAAAAGTCAGTGGTCTCCTAACCATTCCTAAGCACTCCAAGTTTGTTAGTGATGTCTGTTTTGCTCTCCGAATTCATGCTGATCTAACCCTAACTTTACGTGGAATTTTCCCAAATAGGATTTTCTCATGTATTTTACCAGGAAACATAGATAGGGCAGCCTAGAAAAGTCAGTGACTTCCTAACCATTCCCAAACATTGAAAGTTTGTTGGCGACGTCTATTTTGCTCTCCGAATTCATGCTCATCTTACCCTAACTTTACGTGGAATTTTCCCAAATAGGATTTTCTCATGTATTTTACCAGGAAACATAGGTAGGGCAGCCTAGAAAAGTCAGTGACTTCCTAACCATTCCCAAACATTGAAAGTTTTTTGGCGACGTCTATTTTGCTCTCCGAATTCATGCTGATCTAACCCTAACTTTACGTGGAATTTTCCCAAATAGGATTTTCTCATGTATTTTACCAGGAAACATATATAGGGCAGCCTAGAAAAGTCAGTGACTTCCTAACCATTCCCAAACATTGCAAGTTTGTTGGCGACGTCTATTTTGCTCTCCGAATTCATGCTCATCTAACCCTAACCCTAAGTGGAATTTTCCCAAATAGGATTTTCCCATGTATTTTACCAGGAAACATAGATAGGGCAGCCTAGAAAAGCCAGAGGCCTCCTGTCCATTCCCAAGCACCCTGAATATGTTGCCGATGTCCATTTTGTTCTCTGGGTTTAAGGTGACCTAACCCTAAGTGGAATTATCCCAATTAGGATTTTCCCATGAATTTTACCAGGAAACATAGATAGGACACTCTAGAAAAGTCAGTGGTCTCCTAACCATTCCTTAGCACTCCAAGTTTGTTAGTGATGTCTGTTTTGCTCTCCGAATTCATGCTGATCTAACCCTAACTTTACGTGGAATTTTCACAAATAGGATTTTCCCATGTATTTTACCAGGAAACATAGATAGGGCAGCCTAGAAAAGTCAGTTCCCACCTAAACATTCCCAAGCACCCTGAATATGTCGCTGATTTCCATTTTGCTCTCTGGGTTCAAGGTGACCTAACCCTAACCCTAAGTGGAATTTTCCCAATTAGAATTTTCCCATGTATTTTACCAGGAAACATAGATAGGGCCGCCTAGAAAAGTCAGTGCCCTCCTAACTATTCCCAAGCATCCTGAATATGTTGCTGATGTCCATTTTGCTCTCTGGGTTCAAGTTGACGTAACCCTAACCCTAAGTGGAATTTTCCCAAATAGGATTTTCCCATGTATTTTACCAGGAAACATAGATAGTGCAGCCTAGAAAAGCAAGAGCCCTCCTTTCCATTCCCAAGCATCCTGAATATGTTGCCGATGTCCATTTTGCTCTCTGGGTTTAAGGTGACCTAACCCTAAGTGGAATTATCCTAATTAGGATTTTCCCATGAATTTTACCAGGAAACATAGATAGGACACTCTAGAAAAGTCATTGGTCTCTTAACCATTCCTACGCGCTCCAAGTTTCTTAGTGATGTCTGTTTTGCTCTCCGAATTCATTCTGATCTAACCCTAACTTTACGTGGAATTTTCACAAATAGGATTTTCCCATGTATTTCACCAGGAAACATAGATAGGGCAGCCTAGAAAATTCAGTGCCCTCCTAACCATTCCCAAGCACCCTGAATATGTTGCTGATGTCCATTTTGCTCTCTGGGGTCAAGGTGACCTAACCCTAACCCTAAGTGGAATATTCCCAATTAGAATTTTCCCATGTATTTTTCCAGGAAACATAGATAGGGCAGCCTAGGAAAGTCAGTGACTTACTAACCATTCCCAAACATTGCGAGTTTGTTGGCGATGTCTATTTTGCTGTCCGAATTCATGCTGATCAAACCCTAACCCTAAGTGGAATTTTCCCAAATAGGATTTTCCCATGTATTTTACCAGGAAACCTAGATAAGGCAGCCTACTAAAGTTAGTGCTCTCCTAACCATTCCGAAGTGCTCCAAGTTTGTTGGGGATGTCTATTTTGCTTTTTGAATTCATGCTGATCTAACTGTAACCCTAAGCGGAATTTTCCCAAATAGGATTTTCCCATGTATTTTACCAGGAAACATAGATAGGGTAGCCTAGAAAAGTCAGAGCCCTCCTTTCCATTCCCAAGCACCCTGAATATGTTGCCGATGTCCATTTTGCTATCTGGGTTTAAGGTTACCTAACCTTATGTGGAATTATTCCAATTAGGATTTTCCCATGAATTTTTCCAGGAAACATAGATAGGACACTCTAGAAAAGTCAGTGGTTTCCTAACCATTCCTAAGCACTCCGAGTTTGTTAGTGATGTCTAGTGTTTGTCTCCGAATTCATGCTGATCTAACTCCTAAGCTTTAACGTGGAATTTTCCCAAATGGATTTTCCCTGTATTTTTTACCAGGAAACATAGATAGGGCAGCCTAGAAAAGTCAGTGACTTCCTAAAAACCATTCCCAACATGAAAGTTTGTTGGCGACTCTATTGTTGCTCTCCGAATTCATGCTCAATCTTACCCTAACTTTTACGTGGAATTTTCCCCCAAATAGATTTTTCTCATGTATTTTACCAGGAAACATAGATAGGGCAGCCTAGAAAAGTCAGTGACTTCCTAACCATTCCCAAACATTGCAAATTTGTTGGCGACGTCTATTTTGCTCTCCGAATTCATGCTCATCTAACCCTAACCCTAAGTGGAATTTTCCCAAATAGGATTTTCCCATATATTTTACCAGGAAACATAGATAGGGCAGCCTAGAAAAGCCAAAGGCCTCCTCTCCATTCCCAAGCACCCTGAATATGTTGTCGATGTTTATTTTGTTCTCTGGGTTTAAGGTTACCTAACCCTAAGTGGAATTATCCCAATTAGGATTTTCCCATGAATTTTACCAGGAAACATAGATAGGACACTCTAGAAAAGTCAGTGGTCTCCTAACCATTCCTTAGCTCTCCAAGTTTGTTAGTGATGTCTGTTTTGCTCTCCGAATTCATGCTGATCTAACCCTAACTTTACGTGGAATTTTCACAAATAGGATTTTCCCATGTATTTTACCAGGAAACATAGATAGGACAGCCAAGAAAAGTCAGTGCCCTCCTAACCATTCCCAAGCACCCTGAATATGTTGCTGATGTCCATTTTGCTCTCTGGGTTCAAGGTGACCTAACCCTAACCCTAAGAGGAATTTTCCCAATTAGAATTTTCCCATGTATTTTACCAGGAAACATAGATAGGGCAGCCAAGAAAAGTCAGTGACTTCCTAACCATTCCCAAACATTGCGGGTTTGTTGGCAACGTCTATTTTGCTCTCCGAATTCA